>NC_068432.1:32890151-32894306 GCF_023373465.1 Oncorhynchus keta
TGAATAGTTACGCATGCTCAAGTTTTCGGTTTTATTTCTTGTTTGTTTCACAAAATATATTTAGCATCTTCAAAGTGGTAGGCATGTTGTGTGAATCAAATGACACAAACCCCCAAAATATACATTTTAATTCCAGGTTGTAGGGCAACAAAATAGAAAACTGCAAAGGAGGGTGAATACTTTCGCAACCCACTGTATATCAAGAACTCCAATAGTTTGCCCAGCACTCACTGTCTATATTAGCTTCCTCTTTGTGGGGGTAAGCCTACACATTCGTAAAGCTACTTTGTCATATCTTAATTGTCTAAGTTGAAGCCTACCAGTTATTGTATTGAATCAATGATTTATAACCTGACAGGTTGTGGCTCGTTGTACATAATTTATGTAGCCACATATTAAAATGACAAAAGTTGCATATGACATGTCCACTGATATTTTTCTGGGTTTTGGATGTTTGAAACTCCCGTATTGATTTGCACTCAGCATCTGAGGAGTTGAAGCAAAAAAACTGGACGGGGATTGTGGTAAAGTATGTGGACTAGTCAGCACATATCTTTTTCTACAGTTTCTCTTCCCCTAACTTTCCTCACACTCTATTTTCTTCTTTCTGTCTACCTTACTCCACCCTCTCTTCTCCCCCTCCCCCTCTAATTTCCTATGTCTGACTCTGACCCAGATATATGCTCTTCATCACCTGGATATTTACTCATTAAACTGTTCATCAAGCTAACCATGCCTGCTTTAAAACGTACACTGAGTGTATAAAACATTAAAACATATTAGGAACACCTTCCTAATATTGAGTTGCACCCCCTTTTGACCTCAGGACAGCCTCAATTTGTCGGGCATGGACTACAAGGTGTCAAACATTCCATAGGGATGCTGGCCCATGCTGACTCCAATGCTTCCCACATTTGTATCAAGTTGGCTGGATGTATTTTGGGTGGTGGAACATTTTGGGTGGTGGACCATTCTTGATACACAAGGGAAACTCACACTCAAACCGGTATGCATGGCAGCTACTACCATACCCTGTTCAAATGCCCTTACATCTTTTGTCATGCCCATTCACCCTCTGAATGGCAAACATACACAATCCGTCTCAATTCTCTCAAGGCTTAAAAACCCTTATTTAACCTGTCTCCTCCCCTTCATCTACACTGATTGAAGTGAATTCAACAAGTGACAAATAAGGGATCATAGACTGACCAGCTGAATCCAGGTGAAAGCTATGTCATGAAAGAGCAGGTGTTCCAAATGGTATGTTCACTCAGTGTATATGCCTTCATCATGTACTGTTTGCATCTATGCAAACAATGAGCCACTAGGGGGAGGTCTTGATCCGTCGTCTGCCTCTCCCCGTGTGTGACGTGTGTGATCATGGAGCATTAGTTCAGTGTTGGGCGGTTAGTGCCGTTTAAGATTAGGGAGGACATATTTTTGTTCTTCTATTACAACATATTGGATGACTTCCTATTCCATTCACCCAGCTCAATGTAACATTGATAGGTTTAGGCTACTACATGATACTCTAATTTGCCCTACTCCCTTCATGAGGTTGCTATAACCTAGCTTACAAGTGCACAAGTTGAGAGACAAATTGGAGTAGTCAAGGTGAGAGACAGTGGCACAATCAATACTGCCTTGCACACTCTTGCCTGCATCTATCTGATCTGGGGTGTAATCATTAGTCAAATTTAAAACGAGAATTTCTATTGGACAAATTCAGCCAAGATCCTCCCCGTTTCATTCCGTTTGCTTCTGTTTAAGAAAGCCGAGAAAATAAAAACATCAGAAAATATCTTGATGAAAATTCTGGTTCTTTCAATCACATTAATCTCTCTACTCCACCTTCCTGCTTCCCTTTAAATTGAGCAATTGCTAGTGAAGTGCAACATTGTGTCAAATCATCAACTGGGTCTGGCCAGAAGCTGTTGCTAGCGAACTTACAATATTGTATCAACTAGCCTATTTGGGGCCCTCATAGTTTCCCACGCAAGTGAGCTCAGGACAGACAGCTGTTTCCACTGGATATACGGGATCATCAGATAATGATATTTTGCTCTTTCACACAAAGGCTTGATGATTATCGAGGCCGAGAGTGTTGGAACGATTTTTCAAATACATCATTTGCAATGGATGTAAAAAAAAACAACCGATTTGGTTTACAACGTGTGAGGTGAACAAAACATTACTGAGAAGTTAGTGGTGGACGTGGTGAGTTCAGACAATCAGAAAACAGACATTGCCAAATAGTCAATTTCCTACATTTGCACGCAGTAAGCCAGGTAAATTAATTTAATTAATACATGCATTAACAGAAATCTATGTAACCAAATGATGTCATTTCAGATTTTCAAAATATGCTTTAGAGCCAACGCTAGACAAGCATTTGTGTAAGTTTATCATGGCATAATGCTATGCTCATAAGAAGCGATTGGAAAAATGGCTACCTCAGTATTTTACACCAGATTGTCTGCGGGAGACATCATGTGACCACTTGCTAAATGTGGTTCCTTTACGGCTATTCTTCAACAGAAATGCGTAAAAAGACGTCACAATGCTGTAGACACCTTGGGGAATACGTAGAAAACGTAAGCTCATTCGTAGCTCATTCACAGCCATATAAGGAGTCATTGGTATGAGGCGGTTTCAAAAAATGCAGCAATTCCTGATTGGCTTTTTATCTGGGTTTCGCCTGTAACATCAGTTCTGTTGCACTCGCAGACAATATCTTTTCGTGACAAAATATCTTGTTTAAAACGGGAACGTTTTTTTATCCAAAAATGTAAATACTGCCCCCTAGTTACAAAGGGTTAAAGAAGAAGTTACAGGTATGTGAGAGCCACAAATCTTGCTTGTTTGTAGGTGACCAAATACTTATTTTCCACCATAATTTGCAAATTAATTCATTAAAAATCCTACAATGTGATTTTCTGGATTTTTTTTCTTATTTTGTCTGTCATAGTTGAAGTGTACCTATGATGAAAATTACAGGCCTCTCTCATCTTTTTAAGTGGGAGAACTTACACAATTGGTGGCTGACTAAATACCTTTTTGCCCCACTGTATGTACGGCAGGATCAAATCGGAAAGATAGATAGGAGCATGCCCATGTAATGCGGTGTAGGTTAGCAGTAAAACCTTGTAATCAGCCCTTGCCTTAACAGGAAGCCAGTGTAGGGAGGCTAGCACTGGAGTAATATGATCACATTTTTTGGTTCTAGTCAGGATTCTAGCAGCTGTATTTAGCACTAACTGAAGTTTATTTAGTGCTTTATCCGGGGAGTCGGAACTGACACAGCTCCTGGTGTCTGTCTGTTACATTTATGGGAAGCTCAATTAAGGAAGACATCCTCTTCTGGAAACCAGGACAACAGGAGATGATATTTTTAAAGTATTGCACAGCTTTGTGACATCAAATGGACTTTGGTGGTCAAGATGTGTTGGTATCTGTATTGAGGGCGCAAAAGCCATGACAGGTAAACATAGTGGGTTGGTAACGCACATGCAAGCAGTTGCTCCCCACACCACTTGGGGTACACTGCAGCATCCACCTAGAGGCTCTTGCTGCCAAAGGAATGCCTGACAGCCTGACAACGTGACAACGTGGACACTTCAGAGAAAATGGTTAACTTTGTTAAAGCAAGGCCCCTAAACTCTTGTGTATTTTCTGCACTATGCAATGATAAGGGCAGCGACCATGTAACACTTTTACAACATACAGAAGTGTGCTGGTTATCAAGGGGCAAAGTATTGACATGTTTTTTTAAATTGAGAGATGAGCTTAAAGCTTTCTTTACTGACCATTATTTTCAATTGTCTGACCGCTTGCATGATGATGAGTTTCTCACATGACTGGTCTATCTGGGTGATGTTTTTTCTCGCTTGAATGATCTGAATCTAGGATTACAGGGACTCTCCTCAACCATATTCACTGTGCGGGACATGATTAAGAAATTGGAACTCTTCTCAGTCTGCATTAATAACCTCTTGGCGGGATCATTTTCATCAACATCCCGTGAATTGTAGGGCAACAAAATCAAATTAAATTACAAAAAATATTACATTTTTATGAAATCACAAGTGCAATACACCAAAACACAGCTTAACTTGTCGTTAATCCACCCGGTGTCACGTTCTGACCTTAGTTCTT
>NC_068432.1:32894406-32897319 GCF_023373465.1 Oncorhynchus keta
GACTGTTTCGGTTTCAATTCGTTCTCTTTGTTGTTTTATTATTTAGTGTTCTGAGTTATAAATAAATATAGTGAACACTTACCACGCTGCGCATTGGTCCTCCGATCCTTCCTACTACTCCTCCTAGTCAGAGGAGTAAACATTGTCACCTGTTGTATTCGGCATATGATACATTGATTTGACTTGAAATAACAATGAACACGTTCTTAAAGGTAAAATAGCTGAACAATAGTAATGCTGGATAATATTAAATAATGACTGTACCTTAAACGTAATTTAAGCGTAGTTATTGCAAACTATTTCAGTCAGAAATGCATCGACGACAGTTAGCTAGCTAGTAGGCTAATGATAAAAACAATAGCGGAAATCACTCCGGAAGTCAGCAACCCGGTAGGAAGCAAAATAGAATGTAGGAGGCGGTATAATGCATAGAGCCTATTACACATGAAACACAGCAACATGTAGCATGACAAACAAATAAGGAAATGGATACTTCCTGTTTATACACTCACAAGCACGGATGCACACACACACACAGGGGGTTGCTGATAGAATTAAAGCACTGAATTATACTTAATCCTGAGATCATGCTCACATCATGACTGAACTATGCCAAATTATGACTGAACAATGCCACATTATGACTGAACAATGCCACACTATGGCTGAACTGTACCACACTATGGCTGAACAATGCCACATTATGACTGAACAATGCCACACTATGACTGAACTATGCCACACTATGACTGAACTATGCCACACTATGACTGAACTATGCCACACTATGGCTGAACTATGCCACACTATGGCTGAACTATGCCACACTATGACTGAACTATGCCACACTATGACTGAACTATGCCACATTATGACTGAACAATGCCACATTATGACTGAACTATGCCACACTATGGCTGAACTATGCCACACTATGGCTGAACTATGCCACACTATGACTGAACTATGCCACACTATGACTGAACTATGCCACACTATGGCTGAACTATGGCTGAACTATGCCACACTATGACTGAACTATGCCACACTATGACTGAACTATGCCACACTATGACTGAACTATGCCACACTATGACTGAACTATGCCACACTATGGCTGAACTATGCCACACTATGGCTGAACTATGCCACACTATGACTGAACTGTTCCACACTATGGCTGAACTGTACCACACTATGGCTGAACTATGCCACACTATGACTGAACTATGGCTGAACTATGCCACACTATGACTGAACTATGCCACACTATGACTGAACTATGCCACACTATGACTGAACTATGCCACACTATGACTGAACTGTACCCACACTATGGCTGAACTACGCCACTCTATGAGCTGAACTATGCCACACTATGGCTGAACTGTACCACACTATGGCTGAACTGTACCACACTATGGCTGAACTGTACCACACTATGACTGAACTGTATCACACTATGACTGAACTGTACCACACTATGGCTGAACTGTACCACACTATGGCTGAACTGTACCACACTATGGCTGAACTGTACCACACTATGGCTGAACTATGCCACACTATGACTGAACTATGGCTGAACTATGCCACACTATGACTGAACTATGCCACACTATGACTGAACAATGCCACACTATGACTGGAACTATGCCACACTATGACTGAACTATGCCACACTATGGCTGAACTACGCCACTCCATGGCTGAACTATGCCACACTATGGCTGAACTGTACCACACTATGGCTGAACTGTACCACACTATGGCTGAACTGTACCACACTATGACTGAACTGTACCACACTATAGGCTGAACTGTACCACACTATGGCTGAACTGTACCACACTATGACTGAACTGTACCACACTATGGCTGAACTATGCCACACCATGGCTGAACTATGCCACACTATGGCTGAACTATGCCACACTATGGCTGAACAATGCCACACTATGGCTGAACTATGCCACACTATGGCTGAACTATGCCACACTATGGCTGAACAATGCCACACTATGGCTGAACAATGCCACACTATGACTGAACAATGCCACACTATGGCTGAACTATGCCACACTATGGCTGAACTATGCCACACTATGGCTGAACTATGCCACACTATGGATGAACAATGCCACACTATGGCTGAACAATGCCACACTATGGCTGAACAATGCCACACTATGGCTGAACTATGCCACACTATGGCTGAACTATGCCACACTATAGCTGAACTATGCCACACTGACTGAACTATGGCTGAAATATGCCACACTATGGCTGAACTGTACCACAACTATGACTGAACTATGCCACACTATGACTGAACTATGCCACACTATGACTGAACTATGCCACACTATGACTGAACAATGCCACACTATGACTGAACAGTTTCACACTATGGCTGAACTATGCCACACTATGGCTGAACTATGCCACACTATGGCTGAACTATGGCTGAACTATGCCACACTATGACTGAACAATGCCACACTATGACTGAACAATGCCACACTATGACTGAACAATGCCACACTATGACTGAACAATGCCACACTGACTGAACAGTTTCACACTATGGCTGAACTGTACCACACTATGGCTGAACTATGCCACACTATGGCTGAACTGTGCCACACTATAGCTGAACTGGGCCACACTATGGCTGAACTATGCCACACTATGGCTGAACTGTACCACACTATGGCTGAACTGTACCACACTATGGCTGAACTGTACCACACTATGGCTGAACTGTACCACACTATGGCTGAACAATGCCACACTATGGCTGAACTGTACCACACTATGGCTGAACAATGCCACACTATGGCTGAACAATGCCACACTATGGCTGAACAATGCACACACTATGGCTGAACAATGCCACTGTAACAGTACTCT
>NC_068432.1:32897419-32902491 GCF_023373465.1 Oncorhynchus keta
TCTCCTAGAGATGAACTTCATGATGATGATGCTTGCCTACGGAGCTGTGAGGGGAACGGCACTCAGTACCTCCAGGCTCTGATCAGGCCCTACACCCAAACAAGGGCACTGCGTTCATCCACCTCTGGCCTGCTCGCCTCCCTACCACTGAGGAAGTACAGTTCCCGCTCAGCCCAGTCAAAACTGTTCGCTGCTCTGGCCCCCAATGGTGGAACAAACTCCCTCACGACGCCAGGACAGCGGAGTCAATCACCACCTTCCGGAGACACCTGAAACCCCACCTCTTTAAGGAATACCTAGGATAGGATAAAGTAATCCTTCTCACCCCCCTTAAAATATTTAGATGCACTATTGTAAAGTGGCTGTTCCACTGGATGTCATAAGGTGAATGCACCAATTTGTAAGTCGCTCTGGATAAGAGCGTCTGCTAAATGACTTAAATGTAAATGTAAATGTAATGAACGTACTTTGGTGCGAAAAGTGCAAACCAATCTCAGAACAACAGCAAAGGACCTTGTGAAGATGCTGGAGGAAACAGGTACAAAAGTATCTAGAAATGTCCTCTGGTCTGATGAAACAAAAATTGAACTGTTTGACCATAATGACCATCATTATGTTTGGAGGAAATGGGGAGGCTTGCAAGCCGAAGAGCACTATCTCAACCGTGAAGCACGGGGTGGTAGCATCATGTATTGGGGGTTGCTTTGCTGTAGGAGGAACTGGTGTACTTCACAAAATAGATGGCATCATGAGGATGGAAAATTGTGTGGATATATTGAAGCAACATCTCAAGACATCAGTCAGGAAGTTAAAGCTTGGTCATAGATGGTCTTCCGAATGGACAATGACCCCAAGCATACTTCAACGTTTTGGCAAAAGGGCTTAAGGATAACAAAGTCAAGGTATTGGAGTGGCCGCATCACAAAGCCCTGACCTCCATCCCATAGAAACTGTAGGCAGAACTGAAAGAAGTGTGCACGCAAGAGGCCTACAAACCTGCACTCAGTTACACCAACTCTTTCAGGAGAGAATGGGCCAGAATTCACCCAACTTATTGTGGGAAGCTTGTGGAAGGCTAACCAAAATGTTTGACCGAAGTTAAACAATTTAAAGGCAATGCTACCAAATACAAATTGAGTGTATATACACTTCTGACCCACTGGGAATGTGTTGAAAGAAATATAAGCTGAAATAAATCATTCGCTCTACTATTATTCTGACATTTCACATTCTTAAAATAAAGGACGCCATTGAGATTGACCTAAAACAGGGAATTTTTACTCGGATTAAATGTCAGGATTTGTGAAAAACTCAGTTTAAATGTTAATGGTTATCTGTAGGAGGAATGTACTGATTGAAGTCAAGTTTACATACCCTTTAGCCAAATAGTCATCTGTAATGCAATGAACTTGCAGCTGCAGGGTCGGGATCGTGTCATCTCTGATATGTACAGTACAGTGAAGGCATTTAAAACCAAACTGACTCTGTGGGAGACGCAGATGCGGAAAGAAAATTTGAGCCACTTTCCCAGCTGCCAGACCATGAAAGAGAAGCTCTCTACCAGTGCGTTCCCGAGCGCACAGTTGGCTGATAAAATAGGTATGCTTGCCGCTGACTTTCGACATTTGCCTTGAATACCGGTTTTCTTTCATTAATGTTCATGTTATGAGGATTTTTATATAAAGGAAATTTGTCTTTTGTGTCTGTGAAAATTAAAGATTACTGACAGAGCCAAAGAAAATATTGCTTTGTTCTCTGATCAATGGAATATGATTTGTTAGGTTTTCAGTAGGTTCAATGATGTTCACTGACTATATCGCATTTAAATATGAACATTGGCAGTCGGTGCTGCGAGTAAATTTTATTGGCCCTTCCTCCCCGACTTTGACACAATGCCCCCATTCAGCTGCGCATCCAGGCTGCTCAAACTTTGTCTATGTTTGGCAGCACACATGACTCGTGTGAACAACTGTTTTCTTTGATGAACTTGAACAAAACATCACACGATCGACTTACTGTGAACACCTTCACTCAATTCTGAGGTTTCCTGACAGCTATTCAGAGTGTTGTACCCCGTCACATAATGTTGTGGAAAAGATGGGACACCCAGCTAACCCTCAACCTCAAACAAGCCAGTACACTAACAGTACAATCACAGTACTTTAGCTTTACACATGTTCCAAGTTAAAGGCACACAATGAACCTGTTTTCACTGTAAACAAAGTTAGATCATCCTTAAACAAAGTGTTGTTTTGATTAATAGATTTTTGCAGTTTATTTTATTGGAAGGTTCAATCAAATTATATTTTAAAAATATTTCAGTTCATTTCCATGATAGGATACCTGATGCTATTAATGTTTTTTCTTTAGAACCCAATTGTAAACTTTCATTCTAGGCTAGAAGCAACCTCATGATGGCTAGTCATGACTTCACTGTTTGAATGTAAAATGTTTCTTTCACTTTGTTTACCTAATTAGGTTTATTGTTTACCTAGCTTGCAAGCTACATGTCTTAAGCTAAAGTGTACTGTTGAAAGCTAATGTTACTGGCTGGCTCCTGGCTGACATTGTTATTCGTATCCCAGAGCAGTTTGCTTTTCTAGTTAGGTTTTTCAGTTTCAACATTGAACCTGGTTGGTTACTCCCAGCACTCTGTGCCATTTAAAAATGTTTCATTGTTGTTTAGCTAGCTAATGTTAGCTGGCTGGCTCATTAGTTACATTATTATTATTTTTATTTTTTTTTTTGTACTTTTATTGAACTAGGTCAAGGTCAGTTAGAGAACAAATTCTTATTTTCAATGACGGCCTAGGAACAGTGGGTTAACTGCCTGTTCAGGGGCAGAATGACAGATTTGTACCTTGTCAGCTCAGGGTTTGACCTTGCCTTCCAGTTACTAGCCCAACACTGTCAAAACCACTAGGCTTCCTATTTTATTGTTACGTATGATCTTACACTTTGTTTTACCTTGCTACATTGTGTGCCTAGCTAGCTAAAAACATGTGTTAAGCTAAAGTGTACTGTTAGTGTACTGTTAGTGTACTGGCGCTGTGTTCATTGTTGTTTAGCTGGGTGGCTGGTTAGCTAACAATATGTGACGTGTGTACTATCACCCACTGAATATGGCCGGTGTCAGTAAACAACTGCAAAAAAGTGTAATGAAATTGTTGCCAGAAAGAGCTGGTTAGACTGTTTTCATGTCATTCATAGGTAAACAAATCATCAGCCAGAGCTTCAAGTGTGTGCTCCAAGAGCGAAATGAGATGGGTGGGGCTAAAGCTTAAGAGTGTGTGAACGATGCTGAATGGGTGTAGACCAGGGTTGTCAAAGTCAAATGGACGGAGGGCCAAATAAAAAATTTAGCTACAAGCCGAGGCTGCGGGTTGTAAATGTTTAAACAAAATCTTTAAATAACATATATTCTAGTGTTTCTAGTGAGCTATACTGAAAAACTAACAAATATATTCAATATGTCAGATAATAAAGCAATATTTTCTTATGTGTCAGTAATCTTTTAATTTTCAACATTTTACAAGGTGGAAATTTCCTTTATATAAGATACGCTATGGGCTGTAATGAAACGATGTGCGGCATCGAAAGTCGGCAAGCGACAGCTATACCTGGCACATCGGCCAACTGTCGCTCGGAGCTGCAGCAGAAGCTTCTCTTTCATGATCAGCAACTGAAAGTAATATTTCTTTCACATCTGCGTCTCCCAGAGTCGGTTTGGTTTCAAATGCCTTCACTGTACTGTTACATATCGGGTGTTCTGTCCCGACCCAGCTTCTGGATCATTGCATTCAGTGACTAAATAATATCTACAAAAAGCCATTTCACAAGAAACATTTCGTCTCGGAGTTGTGTTGTGTCTTTCCCTTTGCTGTCCAGAACAGACAAATCTCCTCACGAAGCTCGAAACATCTTTGAAGCACCTTTCCCTGGCTTAGCCATCGCACCTCTGTGTGATAAGGCAAATCACCATGCTCCGTTTCTAACTCCGTCAGAAATGCCTTGAACTGGCGGTGATTCAAACCTTTGGCTCTGATAAAGTTAACTGTGCGCGTGATGATGCTCATTACATGCTCCATTTTCAAGGCTTTACCGCACAACGCTTCCTGGTGTATGATACAATGATAAGCTGTCAGCTCACCTGTCGCGTTTTCCTCTTGCATCTTTTCCCGTATCTTCGCCACCAGTCCGCTCCTGTGTCCACACATCGCAGGTGCTCCGTCGGTTGTCAAACCCACAAGTTTTCCCAAGGCAGCTCCATCTCATTTACACATCTTGACACCTCTTCATACAAATCATGCCCAGTGGTTGTGCCATGCATAGGACGTAAAGCCAAAAACTCCTCTGTCACGCTTAGGCTGGAGTCCACTCCGCGGATGAAAATTGACAACTGGGCAATGTCAGAAATGTCGGTGCTCTCATCCACAGCCAAGGAATATGCAATGAAATCTTTTCCCTTTTTCAGCAAGCTGCTCTTTTAGATTGATGGACAACTGGTCTACTCTCTCGGCAATGGTGTTTCTGCTCAGACTCACATTTAAAAGAGTTGCCTTTTTCTGGGCAAACTTCGTCACAAACTTTAATCATGCAGTTTTTGATGAAATCCCCCTCCGTAAATGGCCGGGCTGATTTAGCGATCTCTTCTGCCAAAATAAAACTGGCCTTGACAGCAGCCTGGCCTTGTGATTTGGCTTTTTGAACAGAGCCTGTCGAGATTTGAGGCCTCGTTTTAATTCCTCTGCCTTTTGTAGCCTTTGTTCCATGTCCATATTCTTGTTTTTGTCCGCGTGTTTCGTTTCATAATGTCGTCTCAGATTATACTCTTTCAGTACCGCCACACTTTCTCCACACAGAAGACACACAGGTTTTCCAGCTACCTCCGTGAACAACATACTCCGACTCCCACCTTGTTTGAAACCCCGCTCCGAGTGTCCACCTCCGTCTTGCCATTTTTGATGGGTATCTGAGTTAATCTTACTGTGATGCTGACAACTGCTGTACAATATTGAATGAAGCAGCCTACTGCTCGGTCACCGTTGCATTGTAAGAACCGGTACTTGCGC